>NC_068441.1:5376549-5401277 GCF_023373465.1 Oncorhynchus keta | reverse complement strand
GGAGTCATTAAAACTTGTTTTTCAACCACTCCACAAATTTCTTGTTAACAAACTATAGTTTTGGCAAGTCGGTTAGGACATCTACTTTGTGCATGACACAAGTAATTTTTCAAACGATTGTTTACAGACAGATTATTTCACTTAAAATTCACTGTATCACAATTCCTATGGGTCAGTACATTTACATACATTAAGTTGACTCGTGCCTTTAAACAGCTTGGACAATTCCAGAAAATGATGTCATGGCTTTAGCTTCTGATAGGCTAACTTCTCTAGGATAGGGTGCAGCATTTGGAATTTTGGATGAAAAGCATTCCCAAAGTTAACTGCCTGCAACTCATCCCCAGAAGATAAGATATGCATATTATTAGTAGATTTGGATAGAAAACACTCGGAAGTTTCTAAAACTGTTTCGACTCATGTCTGTGAGTATAACAGAACGTATATAGCAGGCGAAACCCAAAGGACAAACCATTCAGATTTTTTTGAGGTCACCCTCTTTTCAATGAGTTTTCATTGGGAATCCAGATTTCTAAGGGACTTGCTTGCAGTTTCTACCGCTTCCACTGGATGTCACCAGTCTTTAGAAATTGGTTGAGGTTATTCCTTTGTGTAATGAAATGCGGCCATCTTGAACGAGGTCACTTCATGTGTACTGTTTGATGAGGCGCGTGACCGAAAGCATGCTCCTGTATTGAACACAGATCATCCCGTCTTCAATTTGATCGATTATTTACTTTAAAAATACCTAAAGTTGTATTACAAAGTAGTTTGAAATGTTTTGGCAATGTTTACAGGTTTTTCTGGATCAAAGCGTGCCAAATAAATGGACATTTTGGATATGTATGGATGGAATTAATCGAACAAAAGGACCATTTGTGATGTTTATGGGACATATTGGAGTGCCAACAGAAGAAGCTCGTCAAAGGTAAGGCATGATTTATTTGGTTATTTCTGCATTTTTGTTGTGTTTATGGAGGTTTATGGAAAAGCCTTTTTGAAATCTGACATGTTGGCTGGATTCACAACACGTGTAGCTTTAATTTGGTATCTTACATGTTTGATTTTTATAGGAATTTATTTGAATTTAGGCGCTCTGGCTTTTGGCCAAGTGGGACGCTACCGTCCCACATATCCCAAGAGGCTAATTGACATAATTTGAGTCAATTGAAGGTGTGCCTGTGGATGTAGGCCTACCTTCAAACTCAGTGCCTCTTTGCTTGACATCATGGAAAAATCAAAAGAAATCAGCCAAGACCTCAGAAAGAAATTGTAGACCTCCACAAGTCTGGTTAATCCTTGGGAGCAATTTCAAAACACCTGAAGGTACCACGTTCACCGGTGCGCAAAGTATAAACACCATGGGACCACGCAGCCGTCATACCGCTCAGGAAGGAGACAGATTGTCTCCTAGAGATGAAGCACGTACTTTGAGTGCGAAAAGTGCAAATCAATCCCAGAACAACAGAAATGGACCTTGTAAAGATGCTGGAGGAATCAGGTACAAAAGTATCTATATCCACAGTAAAACAAATCCTATATTGACATAACCTGAAAGGCTGCTCACAGCAAGGAAGAAGCCACTGCTCCAAAACCCCATTAAAAAAAAGCCAGACTACAGTTTGCAACTGCACATGGGAAATTGCACATTGGAGAAATGTCCTCTGGTCTGATGAAACAAAAAAAATGACCATCATTATGTTTGGAGGAGAAAGGGGATGCTTGCAAGCCGAAGAAC
Source organism: Oncorhynchus keta (assembly GCF_023373465.1). Lineage (NCBI taxonomy): Eukaryota > Metazoa > Chordata > Actinopteri > Salmoniformes > Salmonidae > Oncorhynchus > Oncorhynchus keta. The sequence continues at coordinate 5,399,539 of NC_068441.1, read as the reverse complement.
ACCAACCTAACCGTGAAGCCCGGGGGTGGCAGCATCCTGTTGTGGGGGGTGCTTTGTTGCAGGAGGGACTGGTGCACTTCACCAAAATAGATGGCTTCATGAGGAAGCAAAATTATGTGGATATATTGAAGCAACATCTCAAGACATCAGTCAGGAAGTTAAAGCTTAGTCGCAAATGGGTCTTACAAATTTTTTATTTTATTTTTTTATTTATTTCACCTTTATTTTAACCAGGGTAGGCTAGTTGAGAACAAGTTCTCATTTGCAACTGCGACCTGGCCAAGATAAAGCATAGCAGTGTGAACAGACAACACAGAGTTACACATGGAGTAAACAATTAACAAGTCAATAACACAGTAGAAAAAAATGGGCAGTCTATATACAATGTGTGCAAAAGGCATGAGGAGGTAGGCGAATAATACAATTTTGCAGATTAACACTGGAGTGATAAATGATCAGATGGGCATGTACAGGTAGAGATATTGGTGATATTGGTGTGCAAAAGAGCAGAAAAGTAAATAAATAAAAACAGTATAAAAACAGTATGGGAATGAGGTAGGTGAATAAGGGTGAGCTATTTACCTATAGACTATGTACAGCTGCAGCGATCGGTTAGCTGCTCGGATAGCTGATGTTTGAAGTTGGTGAGGAGATAAAAGTCTCCCACTTCAGCTTATTTTTAATTCGTTCCAGTCACAGGCAGCAGAGTACTGGAACGAAAGGCGGCAAATGAGTGTTGGCTTTAGGGATGATCAGTGAGATACACCTGCTGGAGCGCGTGCTACGGATGGGTGTTGCCATCGTGACCAGTGAACTGAGATAAGGCGGAGCTTTACCTAGCATGGACTTGTAAATGACCTGGAGCCAGTGGGTCTGGCGACGAATATGTAGTGAGGGCCAGCCGACTAGAGCATACAAGTCGCAGTGGTGGGTGGTATAAGGTGCTTTAGTGACAAACGGATGGCACTGTGATAGACTGCATCCAGTTTGCTGAGTAGAGTGTTGGAAGCCATTTTGTAGATGACATCGCGAAGTCGAGGGATCGGTAGGATAGTCAGTTTACTAGGGTAAGCTTGGCAGCGTGGTGAAGGAGGCTTTGTTGCGGAATAGAAGCAGGCTCTGGATTTGATTTTTGATTGGAGATGTTTGATGTGGTCTGGAAGGAGAGTTTGCAGTCTAGCAGACACCTAGGTGCTTATAGATGTCCACATATTCAAGGTTGAAGGACCATCAGGGTGGTGATGCTAGTCGGGCATGCAGGCAGGCAGCGATCGGTTGAAAAGCATGCATTTGGTTTTACTCGCGTTTAAGAGCAGTTGGAGGCCACGGAAGAGTGCTGTATGGCATTGAAGCTCGTTTGGAGGTTTTGATAGCACAGTGTCCAATGACGGGCCGAAAGTATATAGAATGGTGTCGTCTGCGTAGAGGTGGATCAGGGAATCGCCCGCAGCAAGAGCAACATCATTGATATATACAGAGAAAAGAGTCGGCCCGAGAATTGGAACCCTGTGGCACCCCCATAGAGACTGCCAGAGGACCGGACAGCATGCCTCTGATTTGACACACTGAACTCTGTCTGCAAAGTAATTGGTGAACCAGGCAAGGCAGTCATCCGAAAACCGAGGCTGTTGAGTCTGCCGATAAGAATTTGGTGATTGACAGAGTCTTGGGAAAGCCTTGGCGAGGCCGATGAAGACGGCTGCACAGTACTGTCTTTTATCGATGGCGGTTATGATATCATTTAGTACCTTGAGTGTGGCTGAGTGCACCCGTGACCGGCTCGGAAACCCAGATTGCACAGCGGAGAAGGTACGGTGGGATTCGAGATGGTCAGTGACCTGTTTGTTGACTTGGCTTTCGAAGACCTTAGATAGGCAGGGCAGGATGGATATAGGTCTATAGCAGTTTGGGTCCAGGGTGTCTCCTCCTTGAAGAGGGGATGACTGCGGCAGCTTTCAATCCTTGGGGATCTCAGACGATATGAAAGAGAGGTTGAACAGGCTGGTGATAGGGGTTGCGACAATGGCGGCAGATAGTTTCAGAAATAGCGGGTCCAGATTGTCAAGCCCAGCTGATTTGTACGGGTCCAGGTTTTGCAGCTCTTTCCAGAACATCTGCTATCTGGATTTGGGTAAAGGAGAACCTGGAGAGGCTTGGGTGAGGAAACTACGGGGGGGCGGAGCTGTTGGCCGAGGTTGGAGTAGCCAGGCGGAAGGCATGGCCAGCCGTTGAGAAGTGCTTATTGAAGTTTTCGATAATCATGGATTTATCGGTGGAGACCGTGTTTCCTAGCCTCAGTGCAGTGGGCAGCTGGGAGGAGGTGCTCTTGTTCTCCATGGACTTCACAGTGTCCCAGAACTTTTGGAGTTGGAGCTACAGGATGCAAACTTTTGCCTGAAGAAGCTGGCCTTAGCTTTCCTGACTGACTGCGTGTATTGGTTCCTGACTTCCCTGAACAGTTGCATATCACGGGGCTATTCGATGCTATTGCAGTCCGCCACAGGATGTTTTTTTGTGCTGGTCGAGGGCAGTCAGGTCTGGGGTGAACCAAGGGCTGTATCTGTTCTTGGTTCTGCATTTTTTGAACGGAGCATGCTTATCCAAAATGGTGAGGAAGTTACTTTTTAAAGAATGACCAGGCATCCTCAACTGACGGGATGAGGTCAATGTCCTTCCAGGATACACGGGCCAGGTCGATTAGAAAGGCCTGCTCACAGAAGTGTTTTAGGAGCGTTTGACAGTGATGAGGGGTGGTCGTTTGACTGCGGCTCCGTGGCGGATACAGGCGATGAGGCAGTGATCGCTGAGATCCTGGTTGAAGACAGCGGAGGTATATTTGGAGGGCCAGTTGGTCAGGATGACGTCTATGAGGGTGCCCTTGTTTACAGAGTTAGGGTTGTACCTGGTGGGTTCCCTTGATGATTTGCGTGAGATTGAGGGCATCTAGCTTAGATTGTAGGACTGCCGGGTGTTAAGCATATCCCAGTTTAGGGTCACCTAACAGGACAAACTCTGAAGCTAGATGGGGCGATCAATTCACAAATGGTGTCCAGGGCACAGCTGGGAGCTGACGGGGGTCGGTAGCAGGCGGCAACAGTGAGAGACTTGTTTCTGGAGAGAGTAATTTTCAAAATTAGTAGTTCAAACTGTTTGGGTATGGACCTGGAAAGTATGACATTACTTTGCAGGCTATCTCTGCAGTAGACTGCGACTCCGCCCCTTGGCAGTTCTATCTTGACGGAAGATGTTATAGTTGGGTATGGAAATCTCTGAATTTTTGGTGGCCTTCCTGAGCCAGGATTCAGACACGGCAAGGACATCAGGGTTAGCAGAGTGTGCTAAAGCAGTGAGTAAAACAAACTTAGGGGAGGCTTCTGATGTTGACATGCATAAAAACCAAGACTTTTCGATCACAGAAGTCAACAAATGAGGGTACCTGGGGACATGCAGGGCCTGGGTTTACCTCCACATCACCCGCGGAACAGAGAAGGAGTAGTATGAGGGTGCGGCTAAAGGCTATCAAAACTGGTCGCCTAGAGCGTTGGGGGCAGAGGATAAGAGGAGCAGGTTTCTGGGCATGGTAGAATATATTCAGGGCATAATGCGAGACAGGGGCATGGTGGGGTGCGGGTACAGGAGGTAAGCCCAGGCACTGGGTGATGATGAGAGAGGTTGTATCTCTGGACATGCTGGTTGTAATGGGTGAGGTCACCGCATGTGTGGGGGTGGGACAAAGGAGGTAACAGGGTATGCAGAGTGGATCTAGGGCTCCATTGTGAACTAAAACAATGATAACTAACCTGAACAACAGTATACAAGGCATATTGACATTTGGGAGAGACATACAGCGAGGTATACAGTAATCACAGGTGTTGAATTGGGAAAGCTAGCTAAAAACAGTAGGCGAGGCTAATCAGCTAGCACAACAAACAGCAGGTAAAATGGCGTTGACTAGGCAACTGGGTCGACAGATAAAACAAACAAGCAGAATGGACAATGACCCCAAGCATACTGTAACGGGATTCTTCTGTTGAAGGAGAGGCGGACCAAAACGCAGCGTGGTTATTGTGATACATCTTTTAATAAAGATGAAAATAGAACAATATACAAAAAAACAAGAAACCGCAAAAAAAACGAAAACAGCCCTATCTGGTGTAACAAAGACAGGAACAATCACCCACAAACTCAACACCAAACAGGCTACCTAAATATGGTTCCTAATCAGAGACAATGACTAACACCTGCCTCTGATTGAGAACCATATCAGGCCAAACACAGAAACAGACAAACTAGACACACAACATAGAATGTCCACTCAGATCACACCCTGACCAAACAAAACATACAAACATACAAAGCAAACTATGGTCAGGGTGTGACACATACTTCCAAAGTTGTGGCAAAATGACTTAAGGACAACAAAGTCAAGGTAGTGGAGTGGCCATCACAAAACCCTGACCTCAATCCCATAGAAAAATTGTGTGCAGAACAGAAAAAGTGTGTGCGAGCAAGGAGGCCTACAAACCTGACTCAGTTACCATCTCTGACAGGAGGAATGAGCCAAAATTCACCTAGCTTATTGTGGGAAGCTTGTGGAAGGCTACCCGAAACGCTTGACCCAAGTTAAATCATTTAAATGCAATGCTACCAAATATTAATTGAGTGTATGTAAACTTCTGACCCACTGGGAATGTGATGAAAGAAATAAAAGCTGAAATAAATCATTCTCTCTTCTATTATTCTGACATTTCACATTCTTAAAATAAAGTGCTGATCCTATCTGACCTAAAACAGGGAATATTTACTAGGATTAAATGTCAGGAATTGTGAAAAACTGAGTTTAAATGTCTTAGGCTAAGGTGTATGTAAACTTACGTCTTGAATTGCTCACAACATCCCTGTTAGGGAGCAACTCTCCTTAGCCAAGATCCACCTGACAAGTGTGGCATATCAAGAAGCTAATAAAACAGCATGATAATTAAACAGGCGCACCTTTGTGCTGGGGACATAAAAGCCACTCTAAATGTGCAGTTTTGTCACACAACACAATGCCACAGATGTCTCAAGTTTTGAAGGAGTGTGCAATTGGCATGCTGACAGCAGGAATCCACCAGAGCTGTTGCTACAGACTTGTTAATTTCACCCTAAACCACCTGCGACGTTGTTTTAGAGAATTTACAGTTGGCCTTAGACCACGTATGGTATCATCTGGGTGAGCGGTTATATGTCAACATTTGCCCCATTGTATGCATGGTATGGGCAGGTGCATTGCATTTAATCTATGTAATTTGAATGCAAAAAATACAGTTCCTGAGGCCCATTGTGAGGCCCATTTTGTTTGTATCTATCTGTGACCAACAGATGCATATCTGTATTGCATATCTGTATTCCCAGTCATGTGAAATCAATTTATTAAGGCCTAAATGTCTGATTTGCTCATTTCTTATTTCCTCATTATGAACTTCAACTCAGTAAAATCAATTAAATTGTTGCACGTCATATTTTTGTTCAGTCTGCATTTGAAAGTATTCAGTTCCTCCCATTTTGTTACGTTACAGCCTTATTCTAAAATGGATCAATAGCTTTTTCTCCTCATAAATCTACACACACTACCCCATAATAAAGCAAAAACAGGTTTGTACAGATTTGAGCAAATGTATTAAAAATAAGAAACTGAATTATCACATTTCCATAAGTATTCAGACCCTTTACTCAGTACTTTGTTGAAGAACCTTTGGCAGTGATTACAGCCTTGAGTCTTCTTGGGTAAGACGCTACAAGCTTGGCACACCTGTATTTGGGGAGTTTCTCACATTCTTCTCTGCAGATCCTCCCAAGCTCTGTCAGGTTGGATGGGGAGCGTTGCTGCACAGCTATTTTTAGGTCTCTAGAGATGTTTGATTCGATTCAAGTCTAGGCTCTGGATGGGCCACTCAGGACATTCAGAGACCCGGCCACTCCTGCATTGTCTTGGCTCTTGCTTAGGGTCGTTGTCCTGTTGGAAGGTGAGCCTTCACCCCAGTCTGAAGTCCTGAGCGCTCTGGAACAGGTTTAATCAAGGATCTCTCTGTACTCTTCTCCATTAATCTTTCCTCGATCCTGACTAGTCTCCCAGTCCCTGCCACTGAAAAACATCTCCACAGCATGATGCTGCCACCACCACGGTTCATCGTAGGGATGGTGCCAGGTTTCCTTCAGATGTGGCGCTTGGCATTCAGGCCAACTATTTAAATCTTGGTTTCCAAAGATCTTGTTTCTCATGTTCTGAGAGTCCTTTAGGTGCCTTTTGGTAAACTCCAGCGAGCTGTCATGTGCCTTTACTGAGGAATGGCTTCCGTCTGGCGCGCTCTACCATAAAGGGCTGGTTGGTAGAGAACTGTAGAGATGGTTGTCCTTCTGGAAGGTTCTCCCATCTCCACAGAGGAACTCTGGAGCTCTGTCAGAGTGACACTAGAGTTCTTGGTTACCTCCTGACCAAGGCACTTCTCCCCCGATTGCTCAGTTTGGCCGGGCAGCTAGCTCTAGGAAGAGTCTTGGTGGTTCAAAATTCATTTAGGAATGATTGAGGCCATTGTGTTCTTGGGGACCTTCAGTGCTGTAGAAATGTTTTGGTACCCTTCCCCAGATCTGTGCTGCGACACAATTCTGTCTCAGAGCTCTAAGGTTAGGTAGAGCTCTAAGGACAATTCCTTGACCTCATGGCTTGTTTTTGCTCTGACATGCACTGTCAACTGTGGGACCTTATATAGACAGGTGTGTGCCTTTCCAAATCATGTCCAATCAATTGAATTTACCACAGGTGGACTCCAATCAAGTTGTAGAAACATGTCTCAAGGATGATCAATGGAAATGTGATGCACCTGAGTTAAACTTTAAGTCTCATAGTAAAGGGTCTTAATACATATGGAAATAAGGTATTTCAGTTTTTATATTTGTATGAATTTGCCAACATTTCTAAAAACCTGTTGTCACTTTGTCATTATTGGTTATTCTGTGTAGATTGATGCAAAATGTTTAAATTAATCAATTTAGAGAATAAGTCTGTAATATAACAAAATGTGGAAAAAATCTGTATTAAATGTAATGTAATGGAATACTCTTTAATGCACTGTATATCTGTCACGTTCGTCTAACGAGGAGACCAAGGCGCAGCGTGATAAGATATACATGCTTCTTTTAATGAAGAATAAACACTGAAGAAACTATACAAAACAACAAAACGAACGTGAAGCTATGAGACACGAGTACTGACAGGCAACTACACATAGACAATAACCCACCAAATACCCAAGAAATATGTCTACCTAAATATGGTCCCCAATCAGAGACAACGATAAACAGCTGCCTCTGATTGGAACCAATCTGGGCAACCATATTATAAACACCTAGATATACACAAACACCTAGATATACACAAACCCTAGACATACAAAAAAAACCCCTAGATACCACAAAACTACACAAACCATCCACAAACACACCCTGACCTAAACCAAAATAAAGAAAACAAAAGATAACTAAGGTCATGGCGTGACAATATCCACCAGCATTATAGCTAGATAGATAGATAGATAGATAGATAGATAGATAGATAGATAGATAGATAGATAGATAGATAATGTATTGTCATAAATAATTTAATTGTAAAGGTTAATAAGGATGGTGGAACCCTTCATAGAGGGTTCTAGGTAGAACTATATACAGGGGTTCTATGAAGAAGTCTACATACAGGGTTTTAGTAAGAACCCTCTGGTGGAACCCTTCATAGAGGGTTCTAGGTAGAACTATATACAGGGGTTCTATGAAGAAGTCTACATACAGGGTTTTAGTAAGAACCCTCTGCAAAGGGTTCCATATGGTGACAAACCGAAGAACCCTACAGTAAATGGTTCCACAGAGCACCTTTTTTTCTAAGAATGGTATAGTAAAAGTTAGCACACAGAGAAGCGTAGTGCAGAAGGAAAGTACCAAAACACCTTGATAGAGGGGAGGCGCAGGCAAGCAGATGGGGAAATTTGTCTAGTAGATATATAGTAAAACCTGCAAATAGCGAACGTAAACCAGGGTAAAACGTACTACCGTCCCCGGTGCCCAATAAAAAAAACACACAACCCTCCCCAGAGAGACAAAATTAATAATTTGGATCACCCCTATCCCCCATTAAATTACACTCTGTCCCTTTGAACAGCAAAATTATTATAGATGACGTCACAGACGCCGTTGAATGTGCGCAGGGTAACCTTTTGTCTTCCATCAAAACCAATACAGGTGGTTGGTGGACAAAACAAAGCTTCTGATGAAGTGATACACACTGTCTCGACATAAAGTGCTTAACGATTTTGACGCATGCCTCGGGGAGACAGTATCAAATGTAACATGACTAAGGATAGTCACCACTTTCTTATATTTAAATAATAACGTTATACATTTTCTATAAAAATATCTAATAGGCAGAAATATTGACATAACTGACATTTGCAGTGTACAAACTTGATGAACAGGAATGGCATTTACTCTCATGGGTGGACAAAAATAACTATCTGAAAGCCACGCCCCCAATAGGCCACACCAAACATGTTAATTTAACCATCGGTTTGGATTTGTATCCACTTTCATGCTGGGTTGATGCAGTAGCTGATTTTTAAAAAATAGTATGGGGGTCTCTTTCAGGTAGTTATTTTTGGCCACCTGTGAGAGTAAATCTAATTCCTATACATGAGGTTAATAATACCCTGAACAGATTACATTTACTATCACCAGTGGCCAAACATAATTATCTGAAAGCCACATCCCTACTAAGCCACACCTCCAGTCTTCTAATCTGTCCCAGTGGGGACATAGCTCAATAACCCAACTAAGTGACCCAACTGGCTGGGTCAAAATAGCCCAATGTGTGTTCTGTCCAATATTCACCCAGTGCTGGGTAGTTTTTAAACAAGCATTTTTGGAGTGCAAGGTGCTATGTTTAGTTGCTTTAGTTTGGATATTCAGTCAATGACTGTAATGTTTAGTAGCATATTAGCTCTGTTACTCTGCAGTCCTGTGCAAATCTCCTCTGTGTGTAATACATCTAGTCTCCCCTGTGTGTTGGTATCTGATCCACTTCTCAGCTTGTCATGCACAAGGGAACGCTCTGCATGTTAAGTGTGTGTGTGTGTGTGTGTGTGTGTGTGTGTGTGTGTGTGTGTGTGTGTGTGTGTGTGTGTGTGTGTGTGTGTGTGTGTGTGTGTGTGTGTGTGTGTGTGTGTGTGTGTGGTGTGTGTGTGTGTGGTGTGTGATGCTAGGGTCCAGACTTCATCAGAATGCAGGAGGCAGTGCAGAGAGAGCACAGGAGCACCAGGACAACCGCACATGAATCCCAACGCAATATATCACCTCATAGGAAAAGTACAGGGATTTAACCCAGTTAGTTACCTATAAAATTTTGTAATTCTATTTGAAGGTGTTGGATAAAGCAACCATTTTTACTGCATTTTACTGGTCTCCCTGGCCTCCTTTTATGTTGACACATGATCTCTGTGGTAAGAGACGGAGCTAATGCTTAAAGAGCTGGGACGGCTTGTGTGTTATGAGTGTATGTCTGTCTCCCAGGTACTGATTTCCCTATGTGGCCGCGTTAGAGTAGTAACCTGGGCTTAGAGCTACAGTCTGTACTCTACTCTACACTCATGAAAAATAGATTAATCGCCTGGCTAGCACACAGGAATGTGAATAATTAAACCATTTGTGTGTGTGTGTGTCAGACATAGACATACACATGTTTTGTATACGTCATTGGTGAACGTGTCCCTGTAATTGAGTGTCGGTTTGATCAGTCATTACAGTAACCACAGGGCTAGAACTAGAGGTTGACCGATTAATCGGTATGGGAATTAGGGACGATTTCAAGTTTTGATAACAAATCGGTAATCTTCCTTTTTGGACGCAGATTTTGGCCGATTACATTGCAATCCGCGAGGAGACTGCGTGGCAGCGTTACGCGTGTGCAGCGTCAAAAGGACCTTGTGGCTGCAAGGAGCCAAGGTAAGTTGCAAGCTAGCATTAAAACTTATCTTATAAAAAACAATCAACCTTCACATAATCACTAGTTAACTACACATGGTTGATGATATTTCTAGGTTAACTAGCTTGTTCTGCGTTGCATATAATTAATGCGGTGCCTGGGAATTTATGAGTTAATCATAGCCTACTTCAACTTCGCCAAACGGGTGATAATTTAACAAAAGCGCATTCGCGAAAAAAGCACAATCGTTGCACAAATGTACCTAACCATAAGCTTATCAAACGCCTTTCTTAAAATCAATACACAGAAGTATATATCTTTAAACCTCCATATTTAGTTACAATAGGAAATTAATGTTGGTAGGCACTGTAACTATAGTGTGTCACTTTTCTTTGCGTTCAGGAATTGCAAGCAGAGTCAGGGTATATGCAACAGTTTGTCGCCACTGGCTTGTGCGAACTGCATGGGGCCAGTTCTTCCTAACAAAGACCGTAATTAATTTGCCAGAATTTTATAGTATGACATAACATTGAAGGTTGTGCAATGTAACAGCAACTATTTAGACTTGGGTTTGCCACCCGTTGATAACATATCTGCAAACGGTTCCATATTTCACTGAAAAAATAAACGTTTTGTTTTCGAAATTATAGTTTCCTGATTTGACCATATTAATGGCCTAAGGCTCATTTCTGTGCTTGTATTATAATTAAGTCTATGATTTGATACGATAGCAAACTGACCCCAGTGGTGGTAGGTAGCAGCAGGCTCGTAAGCATTCATTCAAACAGCACTTTCCTGCGTTTGCCAGCAGCTCTTCAGTGGCGAGCTGGCTGTTTATGACTTCAAGAAGCTATCAACTCCCAAGATTAGGCTGACAATAGGTACCTATTAGAACATCCAGCCAGTCAAAGGTATATGATATACAAATGTTATGAGAAATGGTCGACACGTCATAATTCCTATAATAACTAAAACCTAAAACATCTTAAATGGGAATAAGACCACCCAGTTTCATTTGTTCTTATGTTCTGATCAAGAATAGCGCTTTTTTACATGACACATGTTGCACTTTTACTTTGTTCTCAACACTGTTTTTGCATTATTTAAACCAAATTGAACATATTTATTTGAGACTAGAAATAGATTTTATTCATATGTATTATATTAAGTTAAAATATAAGTGTTCATTGTTCATTCAGTATTGTTGCAGCTGTCATTTATATTGTCAAATATATATACAAAACTAATAGGTCTGTGACAGTCGGAATTGTTACTGGTTGGTAGGTGATCAAATACTTATGTGTGCAATAAAATGCAAATTAATGACTTGGAAATCATACAATGTGATTTTTCTGAATTTTTTTTTAGATTCCGTCTCTCACAGTTGAAGTGTACCTATGACAAAAATTACAGACCTCTACATGCTTTGTAAGTAGGAAAACCTGCCAAAATCGGCAGTGTATCAAATGCTTGTTCTCCCACTGTATATATAAAAAAATCGGCTGATTTGTCGGTATCGGACTTTTTATGCCTCCAATAATCGGTATCGGCGTTGAAAAATCATAATCGGTCGACCACTCTAGCTGTAACATTCGGTGCACTGAGACTCATGCTTACAGTGGCCAAAGACAATTATGGGCAGGAAGATGAGAGGAAGCCAGCCCAAAAACCACAGCCCTGGAAGACAGTGGATTTGCCTCCATGTATCTACCTTAAAAACAAATGAATATGCTATGTTCAACATGCCTGACTGTCTGCCAGGACTGAATCAGCAATGTATCAGTAGTACTGTGACCAATCCACAAGGTGAGGAGGACTGGCTGACTCGGACCGATGAAACCAAGAGGATAGAGGTGCCTCATCTATTAATATTAGGAGTTCATGATGTGCCTGATCAGTTAGAGAAACTGCTGATTAAAGATGTCTGTAACTCACTTCATCTGTGACAATGGTGCTCTTCCCGACTCCCCCGCACCTGTAGGAGGAACAAGAAACACACAGGTTAGAGTTGAATCTGCATCGGACTATTATCTCTATGCAGACTGTGTGTGCGTGCGTTTTGTGTGAATGTGCGGTCTTGCATAGGGGCCGTGGCTGTCACAAAATTCCGTCAGCGGTGATTGTCAAAGCAAATAACTGTCGGTCTCACGGTAATTGACCGTTAATTAACATAAACACATTTAGCATTTGTCCCTTACGTCAGGTCACTGATCTGGCTGTATGCCAAATGGCTGTGGGCTACGCTAGCTCATTTAGTAGACAAGGTTTGTAGAATTCCGTGGCATTATTTTATAGTATGAAGAATACAATTGAGCAAAGCTGAATAAAATAGAAATGACATTTTCTACCAAATGATTGAAGAGTGTGCACATCCGACTATTCTGTGCTGACGGTTAAAAAATAAATAGGTACTGCTATATGCTTAATTTAGAGTTATTGAGGTAATGTGAGTTTTTCTACAAATGTTGGGCTATATGTTTTGATTTTAATACATTGTAGAGGGTGCATGATGCGACTAATGATGATTTGAAAAAAGTCGCATGAAAGTCATGAGCTCTGCTTTCTATTTTTTGCGCAGGCTGTTCACACTTTATCAGTCTCTCACTCACAATTGGACAAGCACTTGACAATGCCTCAAATTTCACCGGCATCCCCTTTGTGTGACGCATATGCACCTAAAAAAATCCATGCCTTTTTGCGGTGGCCATTGTACCCTTGGCCCGTAGTGCTGCGTTGTGCTCTTTTCCCTGAGTGCTCCAGCTCTCTGAAGCACCTCTCACGCACATGGTTCTCCATCCGTGAGTGATCAGGTATTTTCACAGGCTACAAGTGAAGACAGGCACATCAGGGACACAACTGCAGGCTTCCTTATCCAATTCCGAGGTGCATATTGAAGATATTGGAAGAACTGTCCACATTTACTTTTCGTCAGCCAACAAGATGAGTAGGCCTAACGAACAACAAAAGCACTAGCCTATGTCAATCTGCCTATTGACCTATTCTGTTCTGTGTGAAGAATAAATGTTCCAAACATAGTCTGGGACAGTTATTGGGATGCGATAGATCCCAAAGTAATACATTAAAAAAAAAAACTTTTGTACGCAATGTGGCTGGCGCAACAGATCAAACGTTTAGCTTTAAATGTTGATAAACTATTAGGCTATTTCTTAAATTATAACGCAGCAATACACACATAGCAGTAGGCTATAAGTATGAATGTTCCATTAGGGGAAAACACCATGATCAAAGTAAATGTGATTACACATGTAATGCTTTTATTATAAATGTGCATTTTATGGTTAAAAGATCTTCCCCAAACTCGAAACTCACCTGCTGCGTATGTATGCCAGTTAGGCTCTACACCCCTTGCTAAAAGCGGATTAATGTGCTTCATTTTAAGACGTTATTGGCCACTAGTTGTGTTACAAACCTTTTCAAAAGATATAGGCGTATGGGCAAGTCAACATGAGATGTGCGGCTATGATTTAAAAAAGTCACAAAAAGGCTTTGTTTCTTGCCTTATGTGGTGCATCGTTCACAAGTGATAATATAATTCGCAAGTGATCGGCTATATTGTCACCCATCAGACTATTCTTGATTTAACCTTGTCTTTGCACACTAAATAATATTTGTTTGGTTAGAATGGACCATTATCATGCACCTGTCTAGAAACAGGGGCAGTGGGGAAAAAATGTCTCTATGCACCTAAATAGCAAATGGAGGAAGATTTTCCTGTAGATAATTTTCAGGTAGGCTATACTCTGTTGTAAAGATAATCAATTTGCTAAATATTAGGAAAGTTGAGAATAAATATAATGAAGCTGATGGGACTCCCCTCTTTTTAATAGAGGCCATCACTCTGTTTTCTCGCCCAATTGCATAGCCCTATAGAAATGTTGTGCAACATGAGCTCATGAAGGGTTTGATTAGATTTTCGATTACATTCAGGCTACAATGACCATACGGCATCAGGGGTTGGGCGAAAGTAATTATCGTGACCAAATGGTCGTGAAATTTGAAACTGCCTTCATGACTGCGTGATCGCCGGTGTGAGGCGGTTATATGGTCACCGCTCGCTCCAGTTCGGTTGGAAAATGACGGTCGCATTCGCACTGCGCTCTGCAGGTTGTATAACTTTTTCATTACATTTTCATTATAGTACAACGGTTGATTTGTCTAATCTTAGCAATTCTTCTTAGCTAGCTACATAGCTGTCCTTGTATCAGGAATAATTGCATAATTATAAAGTATTTTCGTAGTAAACCCCTAACGTAGCCTTCACTGCTATTCGCCCAGGAGCTAGCTGACGCTAGCTAACGCACACAGATTAGCATCACTGTAGTGCTATTCACTCAACTGTACGACTTGGTTGGTTTACTGTTAGCTAGCTACATAATCTTAGCCATTCTTCTTAGCTAGCTACATAGCCGTCCTTGTATCAGAGATAATTGCATAATTATCTGTATTTAGTATTTAGTCGCCTAACATGCCTTCACTGCTATTCGCCCAGGAGCTAGCAACGCTAGCTAACGCACAGATTAGCATCACTGTAGTGCTATTCACTCAACTGTACGACTTGATTAGTTCAGTGTTGGCTAGCTACATAGCTGTCTTTGTTCCAAGATAATTGTGTGGTTTAGTGTGTGTGTAGCCTTGGAGTGATTATCTTAATTCACTGAGGTTCGCTAGCCAGCTATTTGTCGTCCTTAACGTAGGAGACTCTGCTAGCTAGCCAACAGCTAACAGCTAGCCAACAACAACCGGTCGCATTCCGCTTCGCTCCACAGTTAGTATCACATTTTCATTTCATTTCATTACAGTACAACGGTTTGATTTGTTTGATCGTAGCTAGCTACATAGCCGTCTTTGTTTCAAAGATAATTGTGTAGTCTAGAACGATTTCCCTGGGGTAGCTAATAGCTATTGTCGTTCTTTTAGCATGGCGTGGCGTAAACAACACTGCTAGCTAGCCAGCCCAACCCCGAATAGCAGCACTGTAGAAATTATTACACTCAGGAACGACTTGATTAGTGTAGTGTCAACAAACCAGCTACTGCCCAGCTAGCCTACTTTAGCAGTACTGTATCATTTTAATCATTTTAGTCAATAAGATTCTTGCTACGTAAGCCTAACTTTCTGAACATTCGAGGCGTGTAGTCCGCTTGTCATTCAATTTCCTTGCATTAGCGTAGCCTTTTCAATAGCCTGTCAACTATGTGTCTGTCTATCCCTGTTCTCTCCTCTGCACAGACCATACAAAACGCTCCACACCCCGTGGCGCGACCACCCTAACCTGGTGGTCCCAGCGCGTCGACCCACGTGGAGTTCAGGTCTCTGGTAGCCTCTGGAACTGCCAATCTGCGGCCAACAAGGCAGAGTTCATCTCAGCCTATGCCTCCCTCCAGTCCCTTGACTTCTTGGCACTGACGGAAACATGGATCACCACAGATAACACTTTTCTCTACTGCTCTCTCCTCGTCCGCCCACGTGTTCTGCACACCCCGAGCTTCTGGTCAGCGGGGTGGTGGCACGGGATCCTCATCTCTCCCAAGTGGTCTTTCTCTCTTTCTCCCCTTACCCATCTGTCTATTGCCTCCTTTGAATTCCATGCTGTCACAGTTACCAGCCCTTTCAAAACTTAACATCCTTATCATTTATCGCCCTCCAGGTTCCCTCGGAGGATTCATCAATGAGCTTGATGCCTTGATAAGCTCCTTTCCTGAGGACGGCTCACCTCTCACAGTTCTGGGCGACTTTAACCTCCCCGTCTACCTTTGACTCATTCCTCTCTGCCTCCTTCTTTCCACTCCCTCTCCTCTTTTGACCTCACCCTCTCACCTTCCCCCTACTCACAAGGCAGGCAATACGCTTGACCTCATCTTTACTAGATGCTGTTCTTCCACTAACCTCATTGCAACTCCCCTCCAAGTCTCCGACCACTACCTTGTATCCTTTTCCCTCTCGCTCTCATCCAACACTTCCACTGCCCCTACTCGGATGGTATCGCGCCGTCCCAACCTTCGCTCTCTCTCCCCCGCTACTCTCTCCTCTTCCATCCTATCTTCTCTTCCCTCTGCTCAAACTTTCTCAACCTATCTCCTGATTCTGCCTCCTCAACCCTCCTCTCCTCCCTTACTGCATCCTTTGACTCCCTATGTCCCCTATCCTCCAGGCCGGCTCGGTCCTCCCCCCCGCTCCGTGGCTCGGCTGACTCATTGCGAGCTCACAGAACAGGGCTCCCGGGCAGCCCAGCGGAAATGGAGGAAAAACTCGCCTCCCTGCGGACCTGGCATCCTTTCACTCCCCTCCTCTCTACATTTTCCTCCTCTGTCTCTGCTGCTAAAGCCACTTTCTACCATTCTAAGTTCAAGCATCTGCCTCTAACCCTAGGAAGCTCTTTGCCACCTTCTCCTCCCTCCTGAATCCTCCCCCCTCCCTCCTCCCTCTCTGCAGATGACTTAGTCAACCATTTTGAAAAGAAGGTCGGTGACATCCGATCCTCGTTTGCTAAGTCAAACGACACCGCTGGTTCTGCTCACACTGCCCTACCCCTATGCTCTGACCTCTTTCTCCCCTCTCTCTCAGATGAAATCTCGCGTCTTGTGACGGCCGGCCGCCCAACAACCTGCCCGCTTGACCCTATCCCCTCCTCTCTTCTCCAGACCATTTCCGGAGACCTTCTCCCTTACCTCACCCTCGCTCATCAACTCATCCCTGACCGCTGGCTACGTCCCTCCGTCTTCAAGAGGAGCTGCGAGTTGCACCCCTTCTGAAAAAACCTACACTCGATCCCTCCGATGTCAACAACTACAGACCAGTATCCCTTCTCTCTTTTCTCTCCAAAACTCTTGAGCGTGCCGTCCTTGGCCAGCTCTACCGCTATCTCTCTCAGAATGACCTTCTTGATCCAAATCAGTCAGGTTTCAAGACTAGTCATTCAGCTGAGACTAACTCTTCTCTGTATCACGGAGCGCTCCGCACTGCTAAAGCTAACTCTCTCTCCTCTGCTCTCATCCTTCTAGACCTATAAAACCTTCGATACTGTGAACCATCAGATCCTCCTCTCCACCCTCTCCGAGTTGGGCATCTCCCGGCGCGGCCCACGCTTGGATTGCGTCTACCTGACAGGTCGCTCCTACCAGGTGGCGTGGCGAGAATCTGTCTCCTCACCACGCGCTCTCACCACTGGTGTCCCCCAGGGCTCTGTTCTAGGCCCTCTCTTATTCTCGCTATACACCAAGTCACTTGGCTCTGTCATAACCTCACATGGTCTCTCCTATCATTGCTATGCAGACGACACACAATTAATCTTCTCCTTTCCCCATTCTGTGACCAGGTGGCGAATCGCATCTCTGCATGTCTGGCAGACATATCAGTGTGGATGATGGATCACCACCTCAAGCTGAACCTCAGCAAGGCGGGCTCCTCTTCCTCCCGGGGAAGGACTGCCCGTTCCATGATCTCGCCATCACGGTTGACAACTCCATTGTGTCACTCCTCCCAGAGCGCTAAGAACCTTGGCGTGATCCTGGACAACACCCTGACGTTCTCAACTAACATCAAGGCGGTGTCCCGTTCCTGTAGGTTCATGCTCTACAAACATCCGCGAGTGCGACCCTGCCTCACACAGGAAGCGGCGCAGGTCCTAATCCAGGCACTTGTCATCTCCCGTCTTGATTACTGCAACTCGCTGTTGGCTGGGCTCCCTGCCTGTGCCATTAAACCCTACAACTCATCCAGAACGCCGCAGCCCGTCTGGTGTTCAACCTTCCCAAGTTCTCTCCGTCACCCCGCTCCTCCGCTCTCTCCACTGGCTTCCAGTTGAAGCTCGCATCCGCTACAAGACCATGGTGCTCGCCTACGGAGCTGTGAGGGGACGGCACCTCAGTACCTCAGGCTCTGATCAGGCCCCTACACCCAAACAAGGGCACTGCGTTCATCCACCTCTGGCCTGCTCGCCTCCCTACCACTGAGGAAGTACAGTTCCCCCCGCTCAGCCCAGTCAAAACTGTTCGCTGCTCTGGCCCCCAATGGTGGAACAAACTCCCTCACGACGCCAGGACAGCGGAGTCAATCACCACCTTCCGGAGACACCTGAAGCCCCTCTTCAAGGAATACCTAGGATAGGGTAAGTAAGGGTAGGTAATCCTTCTCCCCCCCAACAAGATTTAGATGCAAGTGGCTGTTCCACTGGTTGTCATAAGGTGTATGCACCAATTTGTAAGTCGCTCTGGATAAAACGTCTTTAAATGACTTAAATGTAAATGTAAATGTAAAATGTCACCGCAGCCCTGGGCTTGCCGTACATCCATGAATCCTAACTGAACTCTGGCCATAACCATTCCTCTGGCAAAAACTCTTTGTGACCCTCTGACAAACTCAGACAGTCTACCTCACCTTTCTCGCTGCACTGTACACAGGGTTGTTCATTAAATCAAATCTCATTTATTGGTCACATACATATTTAGCAGATGTTATTGCGGGTGTAGCGAAAAAGGACATGCTATATAGGGTTGGAATGCTATATAGAGTTGGAAAAAGCAGTGCTCTGTTCTGGTTTTGTCTCACCAGCGGTGATGGTGAGATTCATGTTTATGGTCAAAGGAAGGAACGTTACGAGAGGCCTGTACTCTGGAGCAGGATCGATTTGGAGCTGGAAGGTCCGTCATGGTCTGGGGGCGGTGTGTCACAGTATCATTGGACTGAGCTTGTTGTCATTATGCACGGCAATCTCAACGCTGTGCGTTACAGGGAAGACATCCTCCTCCCTCATGTGGTACCCTTCCTGCAGGCTCATCTTGACATGACCGTCAGCATGACAGTGCCACCAGCCATACTGTTCGTTCTGTGCATGATTTCCTGCAAGACAGAAATGTCAGTGTTCTGCCAAGAGCCCAGATCTCAATCCCATTGAGCATGTCTGGGATCTGTTGGATGGTGAGGGCTGTTCCCCTAGAAATGTTTGGGAAATTGCAGGTGCCTTGGTGGAAGAGTGGGGGTAACATCTCACAGCAGAACTGGCAAATCTGGTGCAGTCCATGGGGAGATGCACTGCAGTACTTAATGCAGCTGGTGGCCACCAGATATTGACTGTTCCTTTAACCCCCCTTTGTTCAGGGACACATTATTCCATTTATGTTAGTCGCATGTCTGTGGAACTTGTTCAGTTCATGTCTCGGTTGTTGAATCTTGTTATGTTCATAGAAATAGGGTGCCTTGCGAAAGTATTCGGCCCCCTTGAACTTTGCGACCTTTTGCCACATTTCAGGCTTCAAACATAAAGATATAAAACTGTATTTTTTGTGAAGAATCAACAACAAGTGGGACACAATCATGAGTGGAACGACATTTATTGGATATTTCAAACTTTTTAACAAATCAAAAACTGAAAAATTGGGCGTGCAAAATTATTCACAAAAAAATACAGTTTTATATCTTTATGTTTGAAGCCTGAAATGTGGCAAAATTCGCAAAGTTCAAGGGGGCGAATACTTTCACAAGGCACTGTATTTACATGTTAAGTTTTGCTGAAAATAAACGCAGTGGACAGTGAGAGGACTTTTTATTTGCTGAGTTTATATTCACTCAGAGGTTTATTTTTCACTTTAATAAAGGATCCATCTGTAGCTAGTCTTTAGTTGGTGTTGGTGGCGTTGGTGCCTCTATGACAATTAAGGCAGATGTCAGAGAGCCTTTTTACTGAAGAATGTGTTTGTTTCATATGACTGTGTTTCGCTTTTCATGTTTTGTGTTTTCTTTTAATGTATTGTGTAATTGATGTCTATAGATATGTATAGTGAATTGTTTTTTTTATGTGTTCATGCAGGGCACATCTGCGGCCAGAGACCGTGGTCTCAGCGACTTCCTGCTTAAATAAAGGTTAAATAAATAATTGCAGAGTACATTCCATTTCATGGCCAGTTAACACATTGTATAGCAACAGATCTTTACTCATTGTTTCTCTGTAGGAAGTATTGTAAAAGACTCTGCTAACAGGAGAAGAGATAATAATTAAACCGAAGTGATTCCTGCAAACCAAATTGGCCAGTTTTGATTTCTGTGTGTAACATTTCTAGTGTTGATTCAGGAGTTAAATTCACTCTGTAAGAGTGAAATCAACCTCAGTAGTGTAAAATAAAGGAAAAGGGGATACCTAGTCTGTTGTACAACTGAATGCATTCAACTGAAATGTGTCTTCCGCATTTAATCCAACCCCTCTGATTCAGAGGTGCGGGGCTGCCTCAATCGACATCCATATCCATCGGGATCAGTGGGATAACTGGCTTGCACAGGGGGCAGAATGACACAATAACCCCCAGTGTTGGGTATTTAATAACCAGAGTTATTGTTTTACACTTTGGAGAGTTAAACAGTCCCATCAAAACCACCCCATCATTATTATATTTCCCAGCATTCTCTACTGGCAGCTAGATTTTGTAGGATTGTTTTTAAATATATGTGTTTTGCATGTACATTGGTTAAACTTGTGCTTCACAGAGAATTCTCTTCGATTATAATCACAGCCGTATATACCCCCCAAGCAGACACATCGATGGCTCTGAACGAACTTTATTTAACTCTTTGCAAACTGGAAACCATTTATCCGGAGGCTGCATTTCATTGTGGCTGGGGATTTTAACAAAGCTAATCTGAAAACAAGACTCCTAAATTTTATCAGCATATCGGTGCGCAACCAGGGAGTGGTAAAACCTTGGATCATTGTTACTCTAACTTCACGCGACGCATATAAGGCCCTGCCCCGCCCCCTTTGGAAAAGCTGACCCACGACTTGAGTCTCTCCACGCTGAGTCTGTCCAACGCTGGTCCGACTAAGCTGACTCCACTCCAAGACTGCTTCCATCACGTGGACTGGGACATGTTTGTGTCATTGCGTCAGATAAAAATATTTGGCCAATACGCTGATTCGATGTGCGAGTTCATTAGAACGTGTGTTGAAGATGTCGTTCCCCGCCTTAGCGATAAAGCATTCCCTAACCCAGAAACCGTGGATTGATGGCAGCATTCGCGTGAAACTGAACAGCGCGAACCACTGCTTTAATCAGGGCAAGGTGTCTGGTAACATGACGAATATAAACAATGCAGCTATTCCCCTCCTCAAGGCTATTAAACAAGTTAAGCGTCAGTACAGAGACAAAGTGGAATCTCAATTCAACGGCTCAGACACAAGAAGGCATGTGGCAGGGTCTACAGTCAATCACGGACTGAAGAAAGCCCAGCCCAGTCACGGACGGATGTCTTGCTCCCCAGGCAGACTAAATAACTTTTTGCCCGCTTTGAGGACAATACAGTGCCACTGACACGGCCTGCAACGAAAACATCACGTCTCTCCTTCACTGCAGCCGAGGTGAGTAAGACATTTAAACGTGTTAACCCTCGCAAGGCTGCAGGCCCAGGCGGCATCCCCAGCCGCGCCCTCAGGCATGCGCAGACCAGCTGGCAGGTGTGTTTGGACATATTCAATCAGAAATCCCTACCAGTCTGCTGTTCCCACATGCTTCAAGAGGGCCACCATTGTTCCTGTTCCCATGAAAGCTAAGGTAACTGAGCTAACGACTACCGCCCCGTAGCACTCACTTCCGTCATCATGAAGTGCTTTTTTTTTGAGGAGACTAGTCAAAGGACCATATCACCTCCACCCTACCTGACACCCTAGACCCACTCCAATTTGCTTACCGCCCAAATAGGTCCCGCAGACGACGCAAATCCTCAGCCACACTGCACACTGCCTAACCCACCTGGACAAGAGGAATACCTATGTGAGAATGCTGTTCATCGACTACAGCTCGGCATTCAACACCATAGTACCCTCCAAGCTCATCATCAAGCTCGAGACCCTGGTCTCGGCCATCCCTGTGCAACTGGGTACTGGACTTCCTGACGGGCCGGCCCCAGGTGGTGAGGGTAAGGCAACATCTCCTCCCAGCTGATCCTCAGCACGGGGCCCCACAGGTGCGTTCTGAGCCCTCTCCTGTACTCCCTGTTCACCCACGACTGCGTGGCCACGCACGCCTCCAACTCAATCATCAAGTTTGCGGACGACACAACAGTGGTAGGCTTGATTACCAACAACGACGAGACGGCCTACAGAGAGGAGGTGAGGGCCCTCGGAGTGTGGTGTCAGGAAAATAACCTCACACTCAACGTCAACAAAACTAAGGAGATGATTGTGGACTTCAGGAAACAGCAGAGGGAACACCCCCTATCCACATCAATGGAACAGTAGTGGAGAGGGTAGCAAGTTTTAAGTTCCTCGGCATACACATCACAGACAAACTGAATTGGTCCACTCACACTGACAGCATCGTGAAGAAGGCGCAGCAGCGCCTCTTCAACCTCAGGAGGCTGAAGAAATTCGGCTTGTCACCAAAAGCACTCACAAACTTCTACAGATGCACAATCGAGAGCATCCTGGCGGGCTGTATCACCGCCTGGTACGGCAACTGCTCCGCCCTCAACCGTAAGGCTCTCCAGAGGGTAGTGAGGTCTGCACAACGCATCACCGGGGGCAAACTACCTGCCCTCCAGGACACCTACACCACCCGATGTTACAGGAAGGCCATAAAGATCATCAAGGACATCAACCACCCGAGCCACTGCCTGTTCACCCCGCTATCATCCAGAAGGCGAGGTCAGTACAGGTGCATCAAAGCTGGGACCGAGAGACTGAAAAACAGCCTCTATCTCAAGGCCATCAGACTGTTAAACAGCCACCACTAACATTGAGTGGCTGCTGCCAACACACTGTCATTGACACTGACCCAACTCCAGCCACTTTAATAATGGGAATTGATGGGAAATGATGTAAATATATCACTAGCCACTTTAAACAATGCTACCTTATATAATGTTACTTACCCTACATTATTCATCTCATATGCATACGTATATACTGTACTCTATATCATCGACTGCATCCTTATGTAATACATGTATCACTAGCCACTTTAACTATGCCACTTTGTTTAC
>NC_068441.1:5373211-5376449 GCF_023373465.1 Oncorhynchus keta | reverse complement strand
CTGTCACGTTCTGACCTTTATTTTCTGTGTTTTGTGTTTAGTTAGTATGGTCAGGGCGTGAGTTGGGTGGGCAGACTATGTTTGTTTGTCTAGGTTTTGGGAATTTTCTTATAGCTGCCTAGTATGGTTCTCAATCAGAGGCAGGTGTCATTAGTTGTCTCTGATTGAGAATCATACTTAGGTGGCCTGGGTTTCACTGTGTGTTTGTGGGTGATTGTTTCCTGTCTCAGTGTGTGCACCAGATAGGACTGTTTTGAGTTTCACATTTTTTGTTTTGTTAGTTTTGTTCATGTGTACCTGATAGCATTAAAAAGTACCATGGAAAATTACCACGCCGCGTATTGGTCCTCTGATGGTCCCGGAAGAAGAGGAGGAAACTCGCGCAGAATCACCCACCACAATCGAGCGGCTGGAGGCAGCAGCAACAACAGCGGCCAGCATCAGAGCTGAATCTGACTACACAGTCTTGGGAGGAGATAGATAGGTGGGCGGTCGACCCAGGAGAGTGCCGAGCCCGCCTGGGATTCGATGGAGCAATGCAAGGAAGGTTACAGGAGAATGAGGAGCCAGCAGAGCTGAGGCAGCAGCTGTGCAATATGAGGAGCCACAGCAGTGCGACAGGTACGAGAGGCAGCCCCAAATTTTTTTGGGGGCACACGAGGTGGGGTACTAAGCCAGGTAGCAGACCCGAGCTCACTCCTCGTGCTTATGATAAGCAGCGCATTACTGGTCAGGCACCGTGTTATGCGGTTGGAGCGCACGGTGTCGCTTGTGTGCGTGTCCATAGCCCGGTAAGCGCTTATAGGGCAGCCCCCCGAGAGTGCCATGCGAGTGTGGGCATTGAGCCAGGGCGCTATGGTGCCTGCTCAGCGGGTCTGGTCGCCGGTACGCAGTCTTGGTCCAGGTTATCCTGCGCCGGCTCTGCGTGCTGTGTCTCCGGGGCGCGGGGAGGGTGCAGTGCGTCCTCTGCCTGCGCTCCGCCTCGCATCGGGCAACTGTGGGGAGGGAGCCTAGGGGAGAGGTGCGTGTGCAAGCACTAGATCTCCCGTGCTTACCACAGCCCGGTTCAACCTGTGCCTGCACTCTGGAGGGTCCGGGCTCGAGTAGTTGTCCAGCCTGGGGAAGTGGTGCCAAGGTTGCGCACCAGAGCTCCAGTGCTCCCCCCTCACAGCCCGGTCTTTCAGGCTCCTCCTAACACCAAGCCTCCTGAAAGTCTCCCAGCCTGGTAGTTCCTGTGGCAGCCCCACGCACCAGGCTGTCTCTCAGTCTCCTCCCTGCCGGTGCTCCCGCCTGTCCGGCGCTCGCTGCCGGAGCCCCGCCTGTCCGGGAGCCTCCCGCTTGTCCGGCGCGCTGCCGGAGGCTGCCGGAGCCGAGCTTCCGCCCTGTCCGCCTGCCGACTTTCCCGCTGTCCGAGCCCCGCTGTCCGGCGCCGCTGCCGGGAGCTCCCGCTGTCCGGCGCGCTGCCGGAGCCTCCCGCCTGTCCGCGCCACTGCCGGAGCGGCCCCGCCTGTCCGGCGCCGCTGCCGGAGCTGTCCGCCCCGCCTGTCCAGGCGTCTCTCTGTCTCCTCTCTGCAGGTGCCCCGCCTGTCCGGGCGCGCTGCCGGAGCGTCCTGTCCTGTCCGGAGCCAAGTGCCGCTGCCGGAGCCTCCTGTCCGGGGCGCCACTGCCGAGCCTCCCGCCTGTCCGGCGCTCGCTGCCGGAGCCCTCCGCCCAGAGGCGCCAGAGCCCCCCAGCCCAGAGGCGCCAGAGCCCCGTCCGGCGCCGCTTGCCAGCCTCCCGCGCTGGCGCCCTCCGGAGCCCAGAGGCGCCAGAGCCTCAGCCCAGAGGCGCCAGAGCCCTCAGCCCAGAGGCGCCAGAGCCCCTGTCCTCTGTCCAGAGCCCCTCAGTCCCAGAGGTCCAGAGCCCCTCAGCCCAGAGGCGCCAGTCCCTCAGTCCAGAGCTCCTGTCCCTCTGTCCAGAGCTGTCCAGAGCCCCTGTCCTCTGTCCAGAGCCCTGCCCCTCTGTCCCGAGCTGCCCTCTGTCCAGTGGGGTCATTGAGAGGGGTTGCCATGGTGAGAAAGCCACGGAGGCGGAAAATAAGGCGGACAAAGACAAGGGTGAAGTGGGTCCGCCCTGCGCCAGAATCACATCAAGGGACAGACGCCCACCCAGACCCTCCCTATAGGGTCAAGGTTTTGCGGCCGGAGTCCGGCACCTTTGGGGGTAGTACTGTCACGTTCTGACCTTTATTTTCTGTGTTTTGTGTTTAGTTAGTATGGTCAAGTGAGTTGGGTGGGCAGTCTGTTTGTTTGTTCAGGGTTTTGGGAATTTCTATGTTTTCGCCTAGTACAGGTTCTCAATCAGAGGCAGGTGTCATTAGTTGTCTCTGATTGAGAATCATACTTAGGTGGCTCTGGTTTCCACTGTGTGGGTGATTGTTTCCTGTCTCAGTGTGTGCACCAGATAGGACTGTTTTGAGTTTCACATTTTTTGTTTTGTTAGTTTTGTTCATGTGTACCTTATAGCATTAAAAAGTACCATGGAAAATTACCACGCCGCGTATTGGTCCTCTGATCCGTTTCGCCTCTCCTCTTCGGAAGAAGAGGAGAAACTCGATTACAATGTCATTGGATCTCACTTTCTGGAGTGTAGGGCCAACCTTTTAGATGGTGTCAGCATCATTTTATTTTAATTCATTTTGGAGTATAATGTCCTTTTAAAAAGTAACCAGAACTGAGCTTCTCAGTCCTTCTACATAAAACTTATCCGGGGAGGATCCAGACAACCCCAAGCAAGAGGACTGGAATTGGTCAAACTAATACATGTACAAAATTATCCTCTTTCCCTAAAAGCATGATGGTCATGACTTGACTTTTTGTTTTAACCTCTGCATATAGGATATGTTTCTTAATTTGTAGCGTTATGTGGCATTTTTTTTCCAGCTATCCATCCAGGTATAAAAGTATCTATATTTACAGTAAAACGAGTCCTATATCGACGTAACCTGAAAGGCCGCTCAGCCCACTGCTCCAAAACCGCCATAAAAATGCCAGACAACGGTCTGCAACTGCACACTTTTTGGAGAAATATCCTCTAATCTGAAGAAACAAAACTTTTGTGGCCAAAATGATCATCGTTATGTTTGGAGGAAAAAGAGGGAGACTTGCAAGCCGAAGAACACCACCCCAACTGTGAAGCACGGGGGTGGCAGCATCATGTTGTGGGGTAGCTGCACTTCACAAAATAGATGGCATCATGA
>NC_068441.1:5367411-5373111 GCF_023373465.1 Oncorhynchus keta | reverse complement strand
TTGTACCAATGTAACTGATATGTGGTAGTTGTGCCATAACAAGTTAATGTATATAGGGGACAGATCAGAGTGTAAATTGGTCTTAAACCTTTTAACACACTGTCAATCAGGCCCATGACTGACCTACTATTTTTATATTTTATTTTTTTATTTCACCTTTATTTAACCAGGTAGGCTAGTTGAGAACAAGTTCTCATTTGCAACTGCGACCTGGCCAAGATAAAGCATAGCAGTGTGAACAGACAAAACAGAGTTACACATGGAGTAAACAATTAACAAGTCAATAACACAGTAGAAAAAAAGAGAGTCTATATACATTGTGTGCAAAAGGCATGAGGAGGTAGGCGAATAATTACAATTTTGCAGATTAACACTGGAGTGATAAATGATCAGATGGTCATGTACAGGTAGAGATATTGGTGTGCAAAAGAGCAGAAAAGTAAATAAATAAAAACAGTATGGGGATGAGGTAGGTAAAAATGGGTGGGCTATTTACCGATAGACTATATACAGCTGCAGCGATCGGTTAGCTGCTCAGATAGCAGATGTTTGAAGTTGGTGAGGGAGATAAAAGTCTCCAACTCCAGTAACAGGCAGCAGAGAACTGGAACGAAATTAAGGGATGGATAATTGTTAAATGTTATTTGATTGAATGCATTTTTTTGGGGAGGGGGGGTGATTTGAATAACTTAAGTTGGATTGATTATTTATTGTTTGAAATGGGTTTTTTTTTAAAGTTTTTAATTAAATCAGATTAGACATGTAATGAATTTTGGAATAACCAAATTGACCTTGAATGGTTGAATATTAAGCCATGCCCCTTTGATATGTTTTTTCCTTGTAATCACTCTCAGTTTGGAAGCTTTTGTTTAGGCCTCTAAAATTGCAAGTGATAAATATATTATAAATATGCTGTAATTATAAAAATACCGAGCAGCCAACCTGCTTGCACAGATCTCATATAATTACAGTAAAATACCAACATGATTACAGTAGCATTTACTTTCTTACAGTATAGCAGGCAAATTTTACGGTATTGTAAGGTCGTTGCTCTGTATTTTCCAGTAACTTACAGGATGCTGGTGGTATTACGTTAATGTAATACAAAAACTAGACAGTTTTTCTTTTTTCAGGATTAAAGAGACTTACTCTTGAAAGTTGTAATAACAGGATGCACAAGGTGTAATTTCTAAATTGGGTAGTGCATCATCAGTTTTCATCTTAGAGAGCTACAGTGCCTTCGGAAAATATTCAGACCTCTTGACTTTTTCCACATTTTGGTACGTTACAGCCTTACTCTACAGTGGATTAAATTCGTTTTTCCCCTCATAAATGTACACACAATACGCCATAATGAAAAAAGCTAAATCAGGTTTTTAGACATTTTTACACATTTTAGTTTTTTTTTAAACTATACCTTATTTACACAAGTATCCAGACCTAGAAATTGAGCTCAGGTGCATCCTGTTTCCATTGATCATCCTTGAGATGTTTCTTCAACTTGATTGGTGTCCACCTGTGGTAAATCCAATTGATTGGACAGGATTTGGAAAGGCGCACACACCTGTCTATATAAGGTCCCACAGTTGACATGTCATAGGAACAATCAAGCCATGAGGTTGAAGGAATTGTCCCTAGAGCTCCGAGACAGGATTGTGTCGAAAGCACAGATCTGGCAAAGAGTACCGAAAAATGTTTGCAGCATTGAAGGTCCCCAAGTGCACAGTGGCCTCCATCATTCTTCAACGGAAGAAGTTTGGAACCACCAAGACTCTTCCTAGAGCTGGCCGCCCGACCGGAACTGAGCTATCGGGGAGAAGAGCCTTGGTCAGGGAGGTGACCAAGAACCTTATGGTCTCTCTGACAGAGCTCCAGAGTTCTTATGTGGAGATGGGAGAACCTTCCAGAAGGACAACCATTTCTGCAGTACTCCACCAATCAGGCCTTTATGGTAGAGTGGCCAGACAGAAGCACATCCTCAGTAAAAAGCACACCTAAAGGCCTCTGACCATGAGAAACAAGATTCTCTGGTCTGATGAAACCAAGATTGAACTATTTAGCCTGAATGCCTGTCAGATGTGTGCGTACTGGTAGCGAAGTCAGGTGCAGGAGAGCAGAGATTTGTGAACAGGCGCACACTTTATTTAGGCAAAAGTGCAAAACGCCAAAACAGTCACAAGAATTATGTTTAACAATAAACATCTTGGTGAAAAATAACACGGAAAAAACAAGCCAGTCTTGCGCGTCAACAATACACATGTAAAACAAACAATCTTACACAAAGACACGATGGGGAATAGAGGAATAAATACATATAGATTGATTGGGAATGAAAACCAGGTGTGCAGGGAAACAAGACAAAACAAATGGATACATGATCAATGGTTAGGCGATGGCTAGACAACCGGTGACGTCAACCGCCGAACGCCGCCCGAACAAGGAGAGGAGCCGGCTTCGGTGGAAGTCGTGACAATGCCAAGCGTCATGTCTGGAGGAAACTTTACACCATCCCTGCGGTGAAGCATGGTGGTGGCAGCATCATGCTCTGGGGATGTTTTTCAGCGGCAGGGACTGGGAGACTAGTCAGGATTGAGGGAAAATGAACGGAGCAAAGTACAGAGATTCTTGATGAAAACCTGCTCCAGAGTGCTCATGACCTCAGACTGGGGCGAAGGTTTACCTTCCAACAGGACTATGATCCTAAGCACACATCCAAGACAACGCAGGCCTGGCTTGGGGACAAGTCTCTGAATGTCCTTTAGTGGCACAGTCAGAGTCAAGACTTGAACCAGATCAAACATCTCTGGAGAGACCTGAAAATAGCTGTGCAGCGACGCTCCCCATCCAACTTGAGAGTTTGAGAGGATCGGCAGAGAGGAATGGGAGAAACTCTCCAAATACAGGTGTGCCAAGCTTGTTGCGTCATACCCAAGAAGACTCTAACCTATGATCGCTGCCAAAGGTGCTTCAACAAAGTACTGAGTAAAAGTTCTGGATACCTATATAAATGTGATATTTCAGTCATTATGGCATATTGTGTGTAGATTGATGAAGGAACATTTTTTTAAATCCATTTTGGAATAAGGCTGTAACAAAATGTGGAAAAAGTCAAGGGGGTCTGAATACTTTCTGAATGCACTGTTTAACTTGTCAGAAATGTCCAGATCAACTAACCCATGTCAGCTAATTTTTTTTTGGCTAGGTTTTTTTGGCCCATAGAATTTGTTGTAATGTTTGAGTCACTCAAATATTACATGAATACATATTAGACATGGCAAAAATGTATAGAATTGCAATGAAATGATTTTTAAAACCACACAATGTTCCCTGCACCATACGACAAAATGTGTAGAATTGCAGGAAGTAAGTGTTGGAATTTCCACAATGCTGGAACGGGGGCCTGAGTGTAAAAAGTTTAACCAGGTAGGCAAGTTGAGAACAAGTTCTCATTTACAATTGTGACTTGGCCAAGATAAAGCAAAGCAGTTTGACATATACAACGACACAGAGTTACACATGGAGTAAAACAAACATACAGTCAATAATACAGTATAAACAAGTCTATATATAATTTGAGCAAATGAGGTGAGAAGGGAGGTAAAGGCAAAAAAGGCCATGGTGGCAAAGTAAATACAATATAGCAAGTAAAACACTGGAATGGTAGTTTTGCAATGGAAGAATGTGTAAAGTAGAAATAAAAATAATGGTGAACCAGGCGAGGCAATCATTTGAGAAACCAAGGCTGTCGAGTCTGCCGATGAGGATGTGGTGATTGACAGAGTCGAAAGCCTTGGCCAGATCAATGAATACGGCTGCACAGTAATGGTTCTTATCGATGGCGGTTAAGATATCGTTTAGGACCTTGAGCGTGGCTGAGGTGCACCCATGACCAGCTCTGAAACCAGATTGCATAGCAGAGAAGGTATGGTGAGATTCGAAATGGTCGGTAATCTGTTTGTTGACTTGGCTTTCAAAGACCTTAGAAAGGCATGGTAGGATAGATATAGGTCTGTAGCAGTTTGGGTCAAGAGTGTCCCCCTTTGAAGAGGGGATGACCGCAGCTGCTTTCCAATCTTTGGGAATCTCAGACGACACGAAAGAGAGGTTGAACAGGCTAGTAATAGGGGTGGCAACAATTTCGGCAGATAATTTTAGAAAGAAAGGGTCCAAATTGTCTAGCCCGTCTGATTTGTAGGGGTCCAGATTTTGCAGCTCTTTCAGAACATCAGCTGAACGGATTTGGGAGAAGGAGAAATGGGGAAGGTTTGGGCGAGTTGCTGTTGGGGGTGCAGTGCTGTTGACCGGGGTAGGAGTAACCAGGTGGAAAGCATGGCCAGCCGTAGAAAAATGCTTATTGAAATTCTGAATTATGGTGGATTTATCAGTGGTGACAGTGTTTCCTATCTTCAGTGCAGTGGGCAGCTGGGAGGAGGTGTTCTTATTCTCCATGGACTTTACAGTGTCCCAGAACTTTTTTGAGTTAGTGTTGCAGGAAGCAAATTTCTGCTTGAAAAAGCTAGCCTTGGCTTTTCTAACTGCCTGTGTATAATGGTTTCTAGCTTCCCTGAACAGCTGCATATCACGGGGGCTGTTCGATGTTAATGCAGAACGCCATAGGATGTTTTTGTGTTGGTTAAGGGCAGTCAGGTCTGGGGAGAACCAAGGGCTATATCTGTTCCTGGTTCTAAATTTCTTGAATGGGGCATGTTTATTTAAGATGGTTAGGAAGGCATTTAAAAAAAATATCCAGGCATCCTCTACTGACGGGATGAGATCAATATCCTTCCAGGATACCCCGGCCAGGTCGATTAGAAAGGCCTGCTCGCTGAAGTGTTTCAGGGAGCGTTTTACAGTGATGAGTGGTGTCACGACTTCCGCCGAGGTTGGCTCTCCTGCCCGTTCAGGCTGTGCTCGGCGGTCGTCGTCACCGTCCTATTAGCCACTACTGATCCCTTTTCGGTTATCTGTTGGTTTTGTCTGATTGTTTTCACCTGTGTGTTAGTTAATTAGTATCTGTATATAATGTAGGTTGTCCCGCCCTTGTTTTGTGCGGGATTGTTTGTTTTTGTCATTTCGTTTCGGCTGTCGGTGTTTTTGTGTTTTATTTCTCCGGTTTGTCTGTTATCCTGTTTTGGATATTTTCACCCTGTTTGTTTTTTGGGTTGTCCGTGTTTATTTTTGTTCACCGGAGAATAAACTACTATTCACTATTTGCTCTCTGCGCCTGATTCCACCCACCTTGACTAGTCGTGACAAGTGGAGGCCGTTTGACCGTTTGACAGCAGAGGTGTATTTAGAGGGGAAGTTGGTTAGGATGATATCTATGAGGGTGCCCATGTTTAAGGCTTTGGGGAGGTACCTGGTAGGTTCATTGATGTGATGATTTGTGTGAGATTGAGGGCATCAAGTTTAGATTGTAGGATGGCTGGGGTGTTAAGCATGTTCCAGTTTAGGTCGCCTAGCAGCACGAGCTCTGAAGATAGATGGGGGCAATCAGTTCACATATGGTGTCCAGAGCACAGCTGGGGGCAGAGGGTGGTCTATAGCAGGCGGCAACGGTGAGAGACTTGTTTTTAGAGAGGTGGATTTTTAAAAGTAGAAGTTCAAATTGTTTGGGTACAGACCTGGATAGTAGGACAGAACTCTGCAGGCTATCTTTGCAGTAGATTGCAACACCGCCCCCTTTGGCAGTTCTATCTT